>NC_068355.1:4130263-4132763 GCF_020536995.1 Dreissena polymorpha | reverse complement strand
GCGTCGGAAATCGTTCGAGAATGAATAAGACGGTTATCATGAATCTGACCCTCCAAACAACGTGTGTTTGTCTTCAGTCCGTCGTTAAACGGTCAACGTTATGTAATAGTTGATAAAATGTATTAGAAACGACAACAAACCTTGCTCAGTTGCATGAAGCAAACATTGCTCAGTTTCATGAAGCAAAAACGGCGTAGGTTTATAAGGCAAGCATCGCTTAGATACATGAGACAAAAATTGTTCAGTAACATATAGAAAACCTGGCTCAGTTACATGACGGTAACATTGCTTACATGCATTAAGCAAACATTTCTAAGTTGCACGAAGAAAACATTGCTAAGTTGCATGAAGCAAACATTGATAAGTTGAACGAAGCAGCATTGCTCGGTTTCTTGCGGCAAACAATGCGCAGTTGCATGAAGTAAACAGTGCCCATTTTCACATTTTCACAAAGCAAGTATGCCTCAGTTGCATGAAGCAATCAATGCTTAAACTGCATGAGGTGAACATTTCCCATTTGAATAAAACACACATTGGTGAGTTGTGTGAAGCAAACATTTTGCAATTGATTCAAGCAAATGTTGTAAAGTTGCATGAAGGAGAAAATGTTCAGCTGCACAAAGCAATCATAAATAAGCTGCATGAAGCCAATTTTGCTTCGTTATCTGAAGCGAACGTTTTTTCATGAATCGCCCAGTTAAACGAAGCAAACATGTCTGAGTTGTATGAAGTAAATATTGCTCCGTTACATGAGACACACGCTGTTTTGTTGGATAAAGGAAATCTTGTTCAGTTGCAGGAAGCAAACGAAGCACAGTTGCATGCAGAAAACACTGTTCATTTGCACGAGACAGACAATGCTCAGTTGCATGAAGCAAACAATTCGAAGCATTACGCAAACAATGATAATTTGCATAAAACAATTTACGCGTTACATCAAAGCAAAATATAATTATTGCATTTAATTATTTATTATGGCCCTTAAACATTATTTTCTAAATAGCAATAACAATCATTTAAAGGGGCCTTTTCACAGATTTTGGCATTTTTTTAACTTATTCATTAAATGCTATATATTGATAAATGTAAACATTGGATCAGAAAAGCTCCAGTAAAAAATCAAGAAAAAAATTAAAAAAGGGAAAAGAACATTGCCCGGAGCAGGTTTCGAACCAGTGACCCCTGGAGTCCTGCCAGAGTCCTGAAGTAAAAACGCTTAAGCCTATTGAGCTATTCCGCCATGTACACATGCGTGACGTATTTTATACCTTATATAAGCAATCTTCGTAGTTTCACAAAATTTAACGACAAAAACAGAACTCTCCAAATTATTCAATCGTTTCGCGTTGCAACGCTTTATAATTTTTAGGTTTTAAAATCGTCAAAAGATGCATATAATGGCTATATTAGAGCATGGTTAATGTTCAGTATTACTGTTTCCTCACAAATATCATAACTAAAACGAAAACTTACGGATCTGAAACAACTTTTTTCAATTTTGTCAATTTACCAAAGCGTGAAAAGATCCCTTTAATATATTATCAATTCAGTTAGATGTCTGATATTCATGCGTTCTTTTCAAGTTTAAAGAGTAAATGTGTGCACGCATTTACGACTCAAAACAGAAAAATACAAACCAAAGGATTTGAAGGTAAAGCGCTCTGCAGTAGATTAAAATATATTTAGTAGCAATTACGCACACACATAGGGAAGGTATCACGCAACGGTACACAAACAGGATACATAATATTTTGCTGTTTCATTACCCATGAGAATAACACTATATTTACACTTAAATTTGGACAAACATGTCCTCTCGACAATATTAAATTTGTTTAAGCGACTTGATTGACTTGGCAAAAACAACATGTTTTCGGTTATGTGTCGCATGTTTTTCATACATGAGTCAGAGGCAGGGGATTGTCTTTAAAGAAAAATCAAAGCAAGCAACTCCTAACCGGGTTTTGTATTGGGCGTTCTAAATTAACCGATGCCATTGGTTATTTTGGTTACGCCTACCAAGAAGCGGAGGATTTAAAAGAACATCACATAGCTTGCAACCAAAAAGACTTTCAAACGGACTACAGAAAACTAATTCGAACAGTGAAAGTTGCAGCTGTACGGTTATCCACATCAAAATCAGGTATGTGTGCAAATACTTCTTTCTTTGACGTACCTTTGTTTGTTTGTTTAACAATTTAAAGCATGTGTGGTCAATCAAATGAATTTTATTATAAATAATTTGCACATTTTGTATTGAATATAAATATTGAAAATCATTATTTGAAATGTAATACTTCCAAATATCTTGTTTTAAGATGATGGCAGATATCACGACATTATGCCTGATCCTTGGAATAGCAAGTTTTTTATCTGTGAGTATTAACCTGATTTGAGACTTTATTAGGGAAAAATATGTCGCAAAAGAATGAATTTGAAACAAATTTCAACGCAATATAGTTTTAAGGGTTCGTGTTGGATTTAATTTAAATTAATTTTG